>NC_089148.1:6511302-6538401 GCF_009819655.1 Sylvia atricapilla
AACTCATGTAGAAGTATGAAAATAGCAAACATACATTATTTCTCATGGAAGGAGGCACAGAAGATCAAAAACAGGCCAGTAGTTTTGGTCCATACATATTTACACACGGCCTATGGGAGGCTGTGAAGCTCTAGTTGAGGAGTCAGGGGAAAATGGGGATTTCTATTATTCAGTTTCTAATTTACCAGCATTGTATTCTTTAAGCTTTGTATGGGAAACCTCTACATGCACAAGAGCATGTGGTGAAAACAAGGGCTCTCCTTTCATTCCAGTAGAAATCCTCAAGGACTGTTCCCTGTGGGGAGAAAACAGGAAAAAAAAAAAAACAAAACAAAACAAAACAAAACAAAACAAACAAAACAAAACAAAAAAACAAACAAACAAACAAAAAAAAATCACCACAAAACCAAACCTCTCGGATATTTTGAAGCTCTAGAAATGGGGAAAGACTCATGATTTTGCAGCAGTTTTGCTGCCCCTTCTAAGATATCCTATTGAAAATGTATCCCTTAAACCAAAATCATTCTCCTGGGTGACCTTGCTCTGTGTCACAGTAGCTTCAGGCAAAGTGTTTCTTCCTCTCAGGAAATGGTTCCAACAGCAAATCCCTTTACAGGTACAAATGCAATTTCCATCAGATTTGAGCATTTATCTGATTATTTTTTTTTTTTCTCAATTCACACACTGAGGGGATAATAAAACAAGGGAATAGGATGTCCTGAGTTGGAAGGGACCCACCAGGATCATCAGTCCAGCTCCTGGCCCTGTTGACACCCCAACATCCCACCCTGGGCATCCCTGGGAGTTTTCCAAACACTCCTGGAGCTCTGGCAGCCTTGGGGCTGTGCCCATTCCCTGGGGAGCCTGGGCAGTGCTCCCCCCAGAGGATGAAGGACCTCCTCTCAATATCCAACCTAAACCCTCCCCTGACACAGCTCCAGCCATTCCCTCAGGTCTAAGGAACAGCCGTACTCAATACTTTACATTTTTCTTCTTAATTCAGACAAAAGAACCCTGTTGAGTAATATTCTAGACAAATCTTCTATGTTTAAAAAAAAATTCCCTCTACATGTAAATAACATACAATGACATCATGTATTTAGTCTGCAGGAAGCAAACTCCAGCTGCCATGTGCAACTGGAAACATGATAATTACTGCATTCGTAACAGGTGAGTAAATATTTACAGCTCTGTGACAGGAACACTGCAAACAGCAGAGGAGGAAAACACTTCGGAACAACGATTTGCAATTCCAAATACTTCCATATCATCTTTCATTCACGTTCCTTAAGGTACTTGGGAACTGCAGTTTTGTTGATCACAACCTCTATTCCAGGTGCCTTTTCCCCAGCGAATTCTGCATCAAGCTCTCTTCCTGCAGAGGTCTGAAAGGATTTTGTTTACTGCCAGCATAACCTCTGTTGAGTATCTGAAAGTCGAGCTGTTTTTCCTGCTCCATATATCACCTTCAAGAGTAAAAAATGTGGAGCTTGGAGTGGAAAGTTTTCTTGTTACTAAAATAAACAGGAATAAATTTGTTCTTCTTTGATTTTGCAATGCCAGAGGCGAGACAGCAGATTGTCAGTGAGACCATCAGATGATGCTCGGCACAGAATGGAAAAAATACCAAGGAAAAGATAGAACAGAGCTGGAAAAGATCAATTTTAGATTCCTGTTCTTTACATGCTCTGTATTATAAGGAAGGCTGCATTTCCAAAAATTTCCAATTGGTTTTATTAAACATACAAGGTGATTAAATAAATATGTAGAAATGTCAGGTTTGGAGGGAGAATCATAATCAAGGTCTGGTCCCCCAAATTATTTCTGTTAGACATTGGAAGGTAATGCTAGGGAAGGGAGGAGGAAGAGGAAGGGAAAGGGGAAGGGAAAGGGGAAAGCAAAGGTGAAGGAGAAGGGGAAATTAACATTCTTATTTCACCAAAGAGCCTCACTACACTTCCCTGAGTCTACAGTTTCACCTTGTACATGTAAGTTTTCAAAATTCATCATTATTTGCATCCTTCTCCTAATAATTTGTAATAATCCTTGTGCAGCTCTAAGTGGAAATGGCAACACCTAATTTAATTTACAAAACAACTCATGCCTGAAAGCACTTGGACATTTCTATAGTTACAAAGTGTTTTCAGCTACATGCAGCTTTCAGCTGGATAATTTTTTTTTCTGCAGCAGAACTAATCCCGTGCTTTATGTGCAGCATGTACTTAATTCCATGTGGGATTGGTGTCAAGTAGAACACAATACAAGACACAAACAAATGTTGCTTACAACAAGTTTTACCTCTTTTTTTTCTTCCTTCTCCCCCTCCCCATTAACAGTTGCCATTTGTAATGTGTGGTTTGTAATGTGCTGAAATGCATAAATCAGCTGTCACCAGTAAATTTCACACCTTGCTCTCAGTATTGTTATGGCAAAGAGAAATACTAATATAAAAACTTGAGATTTCTGAATTGAAGGTTCCCTTCCTTTATTTATGGATTTATTGAAATACAATTGTACAAATCAAATCCTTGAAACAAACAGAATCCTGGTAAGGTTTGTGTTGGAAGGGCCTTTAAGCTTTACCCATTCCACCCCCTTGCATGGGGTGGAATTTCCTAGACCAGGTTGCTCAGAATTCACAGATCTAGAAACAAAGCCCCTGATATTTCCATGAATATTTCAGCTTCCTGCTACTGCTCTGACCCTCCCCATCCATGTCTTTGCCTTAGGGCAGCTCACCAGGAGGACCCTTCCCTGCAGACCTACCCCTGAGGGCCTGAACTCCAGCTTGGAACTTCCTGTTCTGTATCTGATTCTTTTGTGAAATTCCAGTATGGAATACTTGCAGTGAAACCCACTCTACAATGTGCATCCCTCTCTCTATTTAAACAAATGGTCTGTGAAGCTGCTGACCTGGTAGCCCAGGTATAAGAGATTTCAAAATTAGTAGCAGTAATCAAAAGTTGTTCATAACACTTTTTAAAATAAATAGCCACTGTTCATGTACAGAATGGAAGCTATGAAGGTATTTTTTCACTGTTCCCATTTAGAATTAATTAGTTAAGGTTAGATATTGGGAAAAATTCAATGTGGAAGGAGGTGTTCAGCACTGGAATGCACTGCCCAGGACAGTGGTGGAGCCACCATCCCTGGAATTGTTGAAAAAACATGGATGTGGCACTTGAGGACATGGTTTAATGGTGAATCTGGGCTGATGGTTGGACTCAATGACCTTTTTCAAAAATAGTTATTCTGTTCTACGATTTGGCTTAACCAAAGGCCAAAAGAGCAGCTCAGCCTGTCACTGGCTTCTTCTCTGTCCCACTGAGGTTTGGGGACTGGGTTTGCTCCCAGTGGCATTGGGGTCACACATCCTGGCTCGTGTCTAGTGGGCTGTCAGAGCGATTTTAGTACAAGGCATTGGTGCCAGGTGGTGCCACTGAAGCCTGTTCCTGCACCAGCTCACCTGCTTCATCAGGTTCCCAGCCACCTCTGGGGGGAAGGATGGCACTTCTGCCTGATGTCTGCTTTGCATCTGAGGGCATGAAGGCTTCAAAAACCACAATTCCTTTCCTTAATTGTTTACTATCCGTGCCACTTCCCCCAGCTGTGGTTCCTGGCCCCAGCTGCAGGGAACCAGCCCCGTGGAGCAGCTGGGAGCACACTCCTCTTCCCTGCAGACATCCAGGGGGAAAACTTGGACTGCTCCAGGCCTCAGGCTGGCAGAAGGGATGTGCATCACTCAGGTAAAATGCTTGGTGCCTCCAGGGAGGATATTGGCTGCCATGTACCTACCTCAGCCCTTGCCAAAAAATTATAGCAGCAACAGTGAGAGAAAAGGAGAAAGCAGCGGAGGCTGTTGTGTTCCAGCTGCTGGGAATGTGCAGCTTTTGTTTGGACTTTATAGGTTTAATTCTCATTTTGTTTACATACCTTGTCAGCTTAGAATATGATTCACAGATATTGAGGTATTCTGACACAGAGAAAAGAACCCACGGTTTCAGCTCCTGGGTTTGGCTCAGGTTAATGTGTATTTGATGGGGTTGGGTTGCAAAGCAGCTCTTGAAATTCAGCAGAACAGTTCAAGAGTGGGGCGTTTGCTGAGAAATAGGTCAGACAAAACTAATACAATTAGAGAACTAAAAATTCATGCTTCTGACTTTTTCCTGTCTAACCGCTTTTACCATTTCCCCCTGTTTTTATTATTTTCTCAGCCTTGTATTCAATTTTCCTTTTAATTAACTAATGACTGGAAACATGTCCTATTTAAAATTACGTTGCACTTCAAAGCCAGAAGACAACAGGCAAATCTCTTTGGTTATTTCTTCACTGATACAGTGAGAAGTCAAGGCATACGTTTTAAAAGGTTTTTAAGGAAATTTTCTATCCTAGTAACACATATTGCTACCTGAATTTGTCTGTTCCAAAATAGACAACTCTGTGCTTCCCTCAATATCAGATTTTTATCAAAGCTTAAGCAAAGCTCTCTCATTCTTTGGGGTTTTGACACGTTAGTCCAGGTTTTCTGCTCAGATGCTGCAGCATCGTCTCCTCTGCCAGTTCCACTCCTGCCAGTTTTCCAGAAATGTGGATTCATGTAGTTCTTTAGCGGCAACTTACTGTGCTCAAAGTGGCTGTCAGCAAAATGCCTCTCAAAGGACCAAGACTTAACTCTTTTCTCCTCCTTCTTCTGACATTCCAGTTATCATTGCAGGTTTTTTTCCATAACAGACATAAGTGGTTAAATACCTGTCACATATCCCTGGGGGAGTCTGAATTCCCCACCTCAAAGCCTGAATCAACATCCATTTTTTACCTTGCCCACCATTCTCATAGAAATCCACATTGTATTTCTCATATTAAGATTTTGTTTTTCTCTGTGGGCATCTTCTTGCTGTCCTCAGATAGGAAAAAAAAAAAAAATCCCATAAATAGCTTCTAATTCTTTGTTGTTGTCAGAATATGAGTACTGGAGGATAGCTGTGGAAAGGTCCAGGTAGGAAACAGAAGAGATTTCCTGAGGGATGGAGACCCTCTGCTTTAGAGCAAGGCTGAGAAAGCTGGGGATGTTCACCATGGAAAAGAAAAGGTTCCACAGATACTTTAGAGCCCCTTCCAGTACCTAAAAGGGCTCCAAGAGAGCTGGAGAGGGACTCTAGACAAGGAATGGAGGGACAGGATAAGAGAGGATGCTTCTAAAACTAAAGAGAAGAGATCTAGATTAGAAACTGGGGAGAAATTTTTCCCTATGAGGGTGGGCAGGCCCTGGCACGGGGTGCCCAGAGAAGCTGTGGCTGCCCCTGGATCCCTGGAAATGTCCAAGGCAAGGTTGGACAGGGCTTGGAGCACCCCGGGACAGTGGAAGCTGTCCCTGCTGGTGGAAGGGGGTGGCACTGGATGGGCTTTAAGATCCCTTCCAACCCAAATCATTCCATGATTCTGTGATTTTGGAGTAAAACATAATTGAGAGCCAATTCACAGCGTGATTACTGGTGACCTACTAATTAAATTTCACAGGGGTGAAACCAGATGTATCTTCAGGGACAGTTATTGCACTGTAACTGTGCTAATTGCAAATCACCCCCACCAGAATAAAGATAATTAAAAGGCTGGAACAGAAGACTTTAGGACCATTCTCTTTTTCCTGCATGGAAAATTATGTTGAAGTTTTGTGCAAATTTTGTATTTACTGTCTCTGTCTTTGAGGAGAAGGATGAAAAGTAACAAACAACTTCACACGTCTAAAGTGGGTGTTTGAAGTTCGAGAAGTGGGTGGCAACACCTTCAATAACTTAGGATCAAACACAGCGTGTTCTAGACTGGAAGGCCAACATTTGCTGTTTCAACTGTTCTTAAAATTCTTCTCCAGCTTGTAGTTCCTTAAGTATTTTAGCCCATATTTAAAAGGATAATTTAGCCCATTTAAGATAATTTGTTCACTCACTTGCCATTCCTTCAGCTACAGGCAATTTCTCCTTTTTTTCTCCTTTTAGACAATAATATCCAAATTTTATGTAATAGCCAAATGATGGATTTATTGATAATTATTGAATCCTTAGAGTTCAAATAGTTTATTATTAATTGCCAGGATTATTACTTACTGTTACTTACCAGTGATATCAAATAACAAGTGTTCATTTGTCTTGCAGTTGTTATTTATGTTTTTTTCAAGACATTTTTAGGACTTGAGAAGAGAAAAGCTACAGGACAGTTCTCTTATTGCTAACCTGTCCCATCAGTTCATTATGATATTTATTAAAGCAAGAAGATCAATTCATAACATTCTACCAGAATCAACCTTCCTGCTAAGTCATTCTTTTACAACAAATTTTTATTTAGATCAGAACTTTTCTGAAGGTGCACATCTTTATCTTGTGGCTTCCTTCTTTTTATATGTCAGGGCAAACCAGCTTTAAAAAATACCTCATAAATCTCAGAAACAGTGATTTCTGCAGCCAAGAGCAGGCTCTCTGCATATGGTCCTGTGATGATGTCAAAATAAACCAAACATGAGGCTCCCAAATGTCAGGGCAGATTTTCAGTTCCAGCATTTGCTGAATGCTGGATTATAAAATAAGAGACTGAAGGGACATAGGGCTTTTTTTTTCCAGAGTGCACTGTCTTTCTGCCAGTATTTTACATTCCGATTTTTACTTTAAAATTTCCTTCTGGAATACTGAAAGTTGTCCAAAGAGAAACAGTAATGTTTCCCAGCTTCACCTGAATCAAAATCTTCACTATCGTACTGTAAGACCTCTGCTTCACTGCTTTGCTGCTTCTGCAGCTCAGACATGTGTTCAACTCTTGCCAGGAGATGGGTTCTTTTAAAGATATTTTCTTGCTGGACAAGAAAACATATTTGAATACTGGGCAATTTTAGGCTTCAGTTTTGAACAACGGCTTTGTCTGTCTAGGAACTGGGCACAAGAGTTTTATTTTATTCTGTGACTTTTCCTTTTCCTTTAACTTTCACCTTTCCCTTTTCCTCTCTTTTTTAAAACTATATTTTCAAGTATGTTGCACAGGTAAAGAACATCTAGAAAATTATTTCATATATATCAGACACTGAGCAAATCTAATACTCAAGGTTTACACCACTGAGGTTTTTTTTTTTTGTTGGTCTGTATTTCAAATGCATTTATAAGCAGGAGACTTGGATTCTGAGAAACCAGGAGATCCTGGTTTGATGGGTCTCCAAGCCAACAAATTTCCTTGGTGTGTATTTGTCTTTAGGAACCTCAAAGCAATGAGTTTATTCTCAAAGTGGAAGTTAAATTACATAAATAAACAAGAGAAAAGAGGAGAGGAGGGGTAGAGCATCAAATCCCAGATGGTTTGGGTTGGAAGGGACCTTAAAGCCCATCCAATCCCACCCCCTGCCATGGGCAGGGACACCTTCCACTATGCCAGGTTACTCCAAGACTCATCCAACCTGGCCTGAGACACTTGCAGGAAGGAGAGCAGTATAAATTGTGCTGTTTTTTACCTTCTGTGGAAAAGTTATCCTGCTGAAGCAAAATAAACATTTGGATACAGCCTAGTGGACCTTGGAAGTCCATCATATTTCCATTGAAACATGATTTATGGTATTGATTTTTTTCTAACCTTGCTGAAGATCACCTACAGAAATAGACATAATTTTTTTGAATAAACTACACCAATTATCTGCTTGTCCAAAGCTGAGGAATTATTTATTTTTCTCAGTGCAGTATGACGGCCAGTATAATATAAACTGACTGGGACTATAATCAAAGGGTATTTCTGCAAATCACTCAATGACAATCTGGGGCAATTTTCAATTACTCTCTGGACAGATTTTTCCAATTGACTAGACAGAAAGTGGCAGGAAAGATTTAAGCAATGCCTTGTAAGTGCTGATCTGAGAACTTAGTACCAAATATCATCAATCTGTATCCTTCTGAGACCAGAAGATTTACAAACCAGGCTATTGAACTTACATAAGCATTCTGTTATAGAACCCTGTATCTGATGGTTCAGTATCCTGGGATTTTAGTGTTAAAGAGAATAACTATAGACTCACACTTTGACTGTTTGCAATTATCATAGACTTCATTAGATTAATGACTGTCTGAACATTGACCCACTTTCTTTGCTGAAGATGTTCAGAAAGGTGTTTCAGTGAGTTCTCAGCACTGCCATGTGAATTTAGGCAGGTTTGATGTGAAAAGAACTAAACTGAGAGGCTTGGAGCAGGAAATCCTAAACTGTCACAAATAACTTAAAAAATATCTTCCAGAAATTGTAAATGAAAATATTCCCCAAACTGAAAAGAGACATGCTAGAATTGGATGTACATTTTTCAGTTTTTTTAATGGTCCTTTTTTTTTTTTTAAGTTTTCAAGAACTTAAAGAAAATTGCAACATTAGAAATACTGGCTTTCTGTATTACACTCCTGACATGGGCATCAGAGCTTCACATGGAATCATGGAATGTTTTGGGTTGGAAGAGATCTTAAAGCCCACACAGCACCACCCCCTGCCATGGGCAGGGACACCTTCTGCTAGCCCTGGTTGCTCCAAGCCCTGTCCAGCCTGGCCTTGGACACTTCCAGGGATCCAGGGGCAGCCACAGCTTCTCTGGGCACCCTGTGCCAGGGCCTCCCCACCGTCCATATATGGAAGAATCCTTTCCCAATATCCAACCAAACCCCGTCCTCTGGCAGTGGGAAGCCATTCCCCCTTGTAAACAGTCTCTTTCCATCTTTCTTGTTGGCCCCTTCAGGCACTGGAAGGCCACAATGAAGTCACCCCAAATCTTCTCCTCCTCAGGCTGAACAATCCCAATTCTCACAGCAGAGCTGCTCCATCACACTTAAAAAACCCAAAAATCCCCCAAACAAACAAAGTGGTAGCAAACATTTTGCACCCAAATTCCAGTCATGGTGCATGGTGGATTTTTCAACCATGAATTACTGTGCCCCTCCTCACAGGCACAAGAAGAAGAGAAGCTTCTTGGAGAAGCTGTCAGTGAAACATTCCCACAGGAGTCCCAGAATCCTGAGTGGGAGTCATCAACGTAAATATCAGAAAAATTTTACTTCCATAGAGCTCCCTGTATTTCTGAAGATCAAAATCGGTGCCAGATTTAAGTGACATTTTTAAGCAAATCTAAACACTTAATGTTGCCCAGAGAAGCTGTGTCTGCCCCTGAATCCCTGGAAGTGTCCAAGCCCAAGTTGGACAGGGCTTGGAGCAGCCTGGGACGACGGAAATGTCCCTGCCCATGGCAGAGGTGGAACTGGATGGGTCTTAAGGTCCTTTCCCACACAAACCATTATGGGATTCTGTTTGTACACTCTGGGATGTAATAGCTAGTCTTTCCTCCGATCTCCAGCATGATTCTTTAAAGAAATCTTCCAATTCAGGAATTCTTCTGTTTATATATTTCCCCATATATAGATGAAGACACATATACAGGCAAACTGTAATATCTGAGACCCTGTGACATCACAGCTCTTCACAAGGGGCCTATGTTTGCTCATGACAGAGAAAAAGGCTCTTCTAAAATTTAAATAAAAATGTGTTTCACAGTCTAGCAAATTGCTCTTTTAAATTTCTTTTGGGAGCAGCCCTGCCGCAATCAGACTATTGTGAATATTTCCTTTAGAGAAAGCATATTAATAAGAAGGCTGCAGTTAGCTCCTAGGCCAAATGAAGAAATAATGACTAATTGTGTGTTAGGATTCTGAACACACAGGCTTTTAGCAAATGAAGCAAACAAGGGAACAACTAATATGGAGACAAACCAAATTCACCACAGCCATCTTCCCATATATTCCAAATTATCCCTAGTGACTGATGCCACCATCAAAACACTAAACAGGACCATTCTGATGCCAAATTTGTTATATCTCCATTCCTTTCCATGCTGAAGGGCTAATTAAAGTGGTAATTGTCATTCATATCTCTTGCTATTATATTTGTATTCAAAATTGCAATAGATGCAATCTGTGTGTATTTTTCTTTTAATTTAAGCACTTTAAAATTAATTTGAAGCTGTACAACAGCAATCGGAGTCTAATTAGTAAGATAATCAATTAATAAGCCTCTAACTAAGTGTTCTCATGTTGTAGATGAAAATTATTTCAACTAGGATGAAGTGCAATCTTTGTATTAAAAAATAATAATAAAAACCCTTAAATCATCCCTGCAGTCAGGAGATTAGGGCACATCTGTTTGTTTCAGAGGTATCATTTGAACCCCTGTGTGGTGACAGTGATTCCTGTGACTGCAACTACAAGAATTCCATTAAAATAAAAGCTTTCTGTGGCCAAAGCCACATGCCATTCCCAAAGCATTCACACTTCCTCTTTCCCCTTAATACATGCAAAGTGCTTCCATAAAGCCATTAAAAAGAATATAAAAAATTAGTTCAAGACAGGCAGTTATTTGTACAGGGAATTAATTGAAGGATGCAGAGAAGAAGTAGTGGGGAGGCTGAGATTAATAAACCTGAAAGTGCAGGCTTGTTGTGCCAAATGGCCTTTCTCCTGTAACTGTAAACAAATTTGGATTTTGGGCGCCTTTAGACCTCAAGGTCCTGGATTAGCAATGGCATCGTGTTTCACAGGGAACTCACAATGCTTCCAGACAGAAAATCCGTGAGGGAAACCCAAGAATTTGTGATCCACAAAATGAAATGGGATTTTTTTTTTCTGTTGTAAACTTTGTCTCCCTGTGCTGGCATTGCTGAGGCTGTGGGTTCTGTGTCCAGTTCTGTGTCCTCGTGGCCAGACAGACCTTGAGGGGCTGGAGCATGTCCAGGGAAGGGAACGGAGCTGGGGAAGGGGCTGGAGCACCAGGAGAGGCTCAGGGAGCTGGGAAAGGGGCTCAGCCTGGAGAAAAGGAGGCTCAGGGGGGACCTTGTGGCTCTGCACAGCTCCCTGACAGGAGGGGACAGCCAGGGGGGGTCAGGCTCTGCTCCCAGGGAACAGGGACAGGAGGAGAGGGAACAGCCTCAGGCTGGGCCAGGGGAGGCTCAGGGTGGGCATCAGGAGGAATTTCTCCATGGAAAGGGTGCTCAGCCTTGGCAGGGGCTGCCCAGGGAGGTGTTGGAGTGCCCATCCCTGGAGGTGTCCCAGGAAGGGCTGGAGGTGGCACTCAGAGCTCTGGGCTGGGGACACAGCAGCCGTCAGGCTCAGCTTGGACTTGATCATCCTGGACATCTTTCTCCAACCTTAATGATTCTGAGATTTTGGGGTTTCAACTTGGTGGACTTCCTACAGGAATATATTTGGGGCCATGATAGTATTAGTTCCCCATTGAAACTTCCATGAGCGGTACCAGAGCTGTGCACTGTGCTCAGCTGGACTAATTTAGGGAAAAAATATTGATTAATTGACTAATTGATTGATTGCATTTTTTAGGGACTAAAACCTATTCTCTAGACTGGGGTGCACTAGAGACTTAAAAATATTCCCCGCTCTTGTTAGACTCCACTTGTGTTGCTTGAGACACAAGGACTAACATTCAAAACCTTTGTTTTAGCCTGAGGCTGTAAGAGGATTAAACCAAGACTTTCCATATGAAGAATTGACACAACTAATCCTGTGCTTTAATAATGAGTACAGGTTTAAACATTATCTGATTAGAAATGTGCAGGAACGATTTTCCTGTGCTGTGTGTTGTGGGAGGATTTTTGTGGGCTATTTTTGGTTTGTTTGTTTGGATTTGGGTTTATTTGGTTTTTTGGTTTGCTTTTTGGGTTTCTTTTTCTGATCACAGGCTATGAGTTTCTGTCAGGAAAATCAGCATGAAATACTCAATTCCCAGACTGAACTATTTACTTATTTTCAATCTCACTGAACTGTAATAGCTTTACCAGCGAGCCAAAACTATATAGAAGTTTATCTCTTAGTTATCTTTTTTTGTTTTCATCTAGGATGTTTAAAGACATCTCTCTCACAAACAATTCATCCTGTATTGTGCATTCCAACACCAAAGCTACTGCAAGGATTACACTGTAAAGTACAAGCCTGGGGTGAAAAACAGGGAATGTCCCTGACGTAGGGCAAAAGGCATCGATGTAAAAGATAATAAATAAACAAATAAATTAAATTTTGGAACTTTTAGAATCTTCTTAAAGACAAAAATATAGGAAATAACTAGATTTCTGTCTCTCTCTTCACCCTTATTGCTATTCCCTAGAAAATTTGAACATTTTTAACCTAATATTCCTACATTTTTTGTTCTCTGTGGAAAGACAAGTGTGGACAATAAGAACAATTATGAGGTTTTATGTACTTTTCCACAGAATCACACCTATTGTTACCACAGGCACATCTTTTGCATAAGTTTACTTGCCTAAGTGAAGCTACTGAAGAACATAAATTTAAAATTAAAATTTTAAGTATACTTCTCTTTTTCCTGCACAACAGCCAGAATAATTTGCATTTGCATTAATTTCTCCCTCAGACACTTGAGGAACCTCACTTCTGGTGATATAAACATGACTGACCTTCTTTTTACCTTTAATAATTGAATGATGAATACAATATTTTTCAGTCAGTTCTAATCACAGGATCCCAGACTGGCTGGGGTTGGAAGTGGCCTCTGGAGATCATCCAGTCCACGCCTTGCAGGGTCACCAGAGCAGCTGCACAGGGTCACACTCAGAGAGGTTTGGAATGTCTCCAGAGAAGGAGAATCCACAGCCCCTCTGGGCAGCCTGTCCAGAGCTCTGCCACCCTCCAAGTGAAGATATGGGCTGCCAAATCTCCCCTTGCTCTGTTCCCAATGCATGAATCCCACAGGAATGTCCTGTTGTCACAATGGTCTTAGCAGCCTCATCCACAAAGCCAGGAGTTGATTTGGGTTCCATTTCTGGTCACACACTTTTGTTTAACCAGTGAAATGTCACCAAAGAGCAACTTGGTCGCCAGCAATTTTCACTTTCACCCCCAGGTCCTGGCCTGTGGTTTCCTTCAGGAAAGAGCAGCAGTGGATGCTCTGTGCTCTGGAGAGATCCTGGCACACTCTGGCAACACCTCAGCCTTTGCTGTCGGAATGTCCCATCCTCCTGGATCCCAGGGTCTGCTTCCTGCTTCCTCTGGTGTTCCTGAAAATTCCCAGTAGTGCTGGATTTGGGCTGGGGTTAATTTTCTTCCCAGGGGAAGTTTTAGGGCTTGTTTTGGGTTTGTGCTGAACACAGGGGTGACAACACAGAGATGATTTTATTGTTACTGAGCTCACCCTGAACCAAGGGCTCTCCTGCTCCTGCTATGGGGATCCCAGGGATTTCCCAGACCTGTCACTTCAGGTTCAGGATCTACAGTGGGGGAAAGAAAGAGGAAGAGGGATCTTTGGAGGGATGGTTGTTGTCTTCCCAAGTCATCATTCCATGGGATGCTCTCCTGCCTGTGCTGAACACCTGCCCAGCCCTGGAAAGGACTGAAGGAATTCCTTTGCTTGTCTGGTGGCTTCTGCTTTCCCTGTTAAACTGCCTTTATCTCAAATCACCACTCCAATTTTTACCCTCCCAATTATCCCCCAGTCCCACTGGCGTGGGAGTGAGGGGATGTGAGATCCTGTCTGGGGTTAAACCATGGCACCAGGTCTCATTAACAACCACTGACATTATTATCTGTTTTATTTCTGTGACTCTCATAACACTTCTGCAATAAGGAAGAAAAAAAATCCCACAGGAATAATTTTTTAAAATATTCTGTTAAAGAGTTATCTAATTGGTTAAACCAAAAATGATCACACCAAAATTTGTGTTTCAGCAGAAGTTTGAAAGCAAGGAAGTTCTTGCTGACGGTCTAGAAGGCTGGGTTTAATCCTGAGATAAAATGAGTGTAGTTACCACATGCTCTTCACACTGGTAACCCAAAACTAAAAATACTCTTTTCCTTTTTTTCTTCGTGATTTCCATAATTAATTTTTTCAATTCTTTGAAGAATATCTTGAGAAATAGTCTAAGAGTCTAAAGATACCATCATATAAATGAATGGGTTTAATATTTCATTCAGTGTATGACATCATAGAGTGCCAGACAAAAAATAAAGCAGTTTATTGGAGCTGCTCACTGTGACCTCATCACCAAAATATTCTGCATTTATTTCTCAGAATACTTCATTCTGCAGACAAAATTATTCATCCAGTGCTTATTAGTACTCATTTTTCTAGATAAACTCATTATTCCAAAGACTCACCTGTGCATTTTCTGATTCCCTCACACCAACTTCTAGTATCAAACATTACAATTACACCTAATTTCATTTAAAATTTAAATTGGATGTTTTAATCAGTATTTACTCTGCTGAATATAGAACTTTACTTTGGTATCTGCTGAATAAAAAGAAAACATCATTACCTCAGAATTTTTTAGGCATTATGTTAACTTATTTTTTTCAGTGCAGTCTCAGCAGTTTCTTACTGGGATGGTGTTTGTGTCTTATCTCATCAAGTCCTGATCCATGTTCAGCACAATAATGTAAGAAAAAAAAAAATCCAGAGTGAGATCTGTTCTTCTGATACTGTTGTTAAGTATCTTTGGCAACATATTCCATATGCCAGAGAGAAGAATTAATTATCTGGCTACAGAAGTTTATAAGAGGAAAAAAATAATGCCAAAAGGCATGAATTAATTCTGGGGACAGCCCCATATTTCCAATTCATATCCTCTAAACAGAATTTCCGGTGAATCCAGGGAATAAATAAAACTATTTTGAGGATGTAGCATGTGGTGACTGACTAGCATGAGTTCAGAATTACAGATTCATGGAATATCCTGAGTGGGAAGGGACCCACAAGGATCTTCCAGTCCAACTCCTGTCCCTGCACAGATACCCCAACAAATCCCACCCTGTGCATCCCTGGGAATGTTATCCAAATGCTCCTGGAGCTCTGGGACTGTGCCCATTCCCTGGGGAGCCTGGGCAGTGCCCAGCACCCTCTGGGGAAGAACCTTTCCCTGATCTCCAGCCTGACCCTGCCCTGGAACAGCTCCAGCCATTCCCTCAGGTGCAGAAGTTTGGCTGTTGAGGGGACTCATGCACTAGGTTATATATCTAAGCGATCCAAATATAAATGTTGATGTATTAGAAAATTAAATTACTAAGAAAGCGAGTTACACAATCAAAAATCCAAATGTGAGTGTTGATGCAGTAGGAAAACTACTTACCAAGAAATAGGAGTATAATGATTTTTGCAATGAAGCTGGTAATAGAGCTTAGGTGATAAATACTGTAAAAAAACCCCACACATGCAGACTATATTAATGGCAAAGAAATGGGTCAGGAGGAATCCCTAACTGAGGTTTACTAGTATTCTCAGCAAAAACCAAAGACAATTATCTTTTTTTAATTGTTCTTTTTCACCGGAAGGTCAGTAGCGGAATCATTTTCCTGAGTGCCACCTGCTGTGAGCAATATCAATCCCCAAATATCCTGGATCCAACAGGAGTTTTTATATTGCCCAGTGGTGCCTTTGAGGATGAGGTGACTCATTCCCTCTGGCTTTGCAGTGGGAACACGGGAAGCAGAGCTTCCGCAATAAAAACATTTATTAAGGATGTGCTTGTGAAAGAGCTTGGCTGGTGGTTGAATTACCCAAAGGGTGGCTTACCTTGCTTGTTGTTATGGTCTGTCTGTAGGGACTGGAGAATCCCGGATGACACGGATTCAGTTTCTGGCAAGAGGAATGTTGTGGGATGTTGGAACCTCGGAAGATGAGAATTTTTAGGCTTTCTGTGCTGACAGGTGCTGACCCTCAAGAAAACACTGCATTTGACCTGAGGCCTTGGAACAGGCTTCCAGAACTGAGTGACAGCACTGGGCTTGTGGATGTGTAGTTTTAATAGAAGTGTGTGATATCACAGGGTGGAAAACCTAGAGTTTAAGGCTTTAGTATATAGTAATATATATAAAACAGGATGGAGGATTTGGGGCATAGGGTAAGTTCTTCTTCTTTAGCTTCTTCTTCATGGGTTTGGGTGGTTTTTTGCAATTAGGTAAAAAGATCCGCATTGTGGACCATGGGTGGTCAGTTTTTGGGTTAAAAGTAAAAATAATCTAGGTGTCATCATATAATTGGACAATTTTGGCTTAAAAGGCCTTGGAAAGAGAGGAACAGCCATTTTTCACTTTGTTAGCAAGAACTCACAGCTTGTGAGACTGTATTATAGATAAGAATTAATAAACATCTGAGTCTCAACATGAAAACTGCATCTCTCAAGCATTTAATCCCAGCTCTAACAGAAGAAAAAAAGATTAAAAAAGCCACAGTAGGAAGCTTGGCCCAGTGATGTGACCCTGGAGCTGGCTCTGCACTCTGGGTCTGTCCCATTGGACACTCCTCCCTTGGACAGGGAATTCCTGGGCTTACAAAAACTCTGACCAGGGCCAGCACCCAGGGAATGGCTGCAGCTGTTCCAGGCCAGGGTCAGGCTGGATCTCAGGAAAAAGTTCTTCTCCCAGAGGGCGCTGGACACTGCCCAAATACTCCAGGGAATGGGCATAGCCCCAAGGCTGCCAGAGCTCCAGGAGTGTTTGAACAACACTCCCAGGGATGCACAGAGTGGGATTGTTGGCCATGGTTGGACTCCATGCTCCTTGGGGGTCCCTTCCCACCCAGGATATTCCATGATTCTGTCAACATTTATAACCAGACAAGTAAATTAGGATTTTGTTTGTTTGTTTTGTTACTTTCCCATACAACCACGATATTTTGTAAACACAGGATCCTCATTTCTGCTAGACCATCAAGATGTCTGTGGCTTCTTTTAATTCCCTCCAAGACTCAGAAAAATCTAGATTTTAAAAAAACATACCGTAGCAGAACAAAAAAAGAAGAATAATTTTGGTTATAAACCAGAGAAAATCCAGAGATTCTGATGAAAAATGGGTGAAAAATAAGGTCTATCACTGTCTCTCATTTGCTTGATGCATTTCTGCAGGAGGTTCTGATTCCCAGGCACAGCCCCAGCACGGGATTCTTCCCAGGCTTTCTATGTTGTGTTAAATTTCACTTTGGAGTTTCCAGGTGCTCTTCCCTGCCTTCCCATGTGCAGTATCTCCTTTCCATTACCGAGTCCTGCCAGTTTTGGGGAAGAGCAGGAAAAAGAAGCTCCCCCCTCCCTCCAGTGGTTTCCCCTTGACTTCAATCAGCTCATGGAAGACCAAAAAGGGGATCCTTCCCTCCTTTTTCCAGGTCAATTAATCTTCAAAGAGATACCACACAATAAGCTGCAAACAATAATTAAAACACATCATTTCCTCTACAAATTGCTACAAGCCCAAATATACTTTCTAATTTGAGTATGTAATTAATGCAAATGGAAGTGCTGTAATAAAAGCTTTGGAAACCAGTTCATGTATCAGAATGCAGCAGCAAATTATATTTCCAGCAGGAGCTAAAGAGCCCTCACTCTTTATCAGGGAAAACCTCGCAACAAAACAGCCCAAACAACAGCCCTGGATTGGAAATACCACCCCAGAGGTGAAAGAAATCTTATTTTCAGGGATGGCAGTTCCTGTAAGGGTTAAAAATGCTTTTCTCTGAAGTTTTATCCACTGGGGGGAAAAATATAAAGAATAATTATCTCGATACAAAGCAAAAGGAAGTTTGGCTGAATAACTGACTCCAGGAACCCGCAGGATATTGGGACATTTAGAGCTGAATTTCATGTCTCAAATGTACCCAGTGAAAGAAACAAATCAAGAAATAAATCATTCACCTTACACAAAATTTTCTTGTGTTTGCTGTTTGTATTTCTCATTGCTCTGTTAGAATATCCTGCAAAAGGTGATGGCTCCACATTTTAGTTTGCTTCTTTCTACCAAAAGAAGGTTTAGAGTCATTAACATGTCACATCTTGTGTATCCCATCACCACCTGGAGTGTGAATGATTAACTCACAGAATCATTAAGGCTGGGAAGGACCTCCAAGATCATAAGTCCAACATTTGACCAAATCCCGCCATTCCCACTAAACCACATTGTGAAGGACACAAGTTTCTGCATTATATTAATAGGAATTTTTATTTTCTTGGCAGGGGCATTTTACAGAGAAAAGGCTTTAATAAAATGTTGTCTGTCACAGTAATTTCTTCAAATATTCACAATCCATTAATATTATTTAAAATACTGGACATGTCTCTTACCCTCAAAATAAAATAGCACAAGAAAGGCAACTATAAAAGACAAAGTTGCATGAAAAAAGAAAAGAAAATCATATAGGTTATTCTTTGCCCAAGTTTAGTAGAAGCTAAAAACACATTTCCAAAGAGGGAAGTTGGAACTGATGATCCTTAAGGTCCTTTCCCACTAAACCTTCCTGGGATTCTGTAAAGAGAGGGAAAATTCTGTAACTCTTTTCAAGTATATAAATGGTGATATACTTAAGTAAACAGAAATAAAAAGTAAGATTTCTCTTGCTTTGCTCTTGCTCTTCACCTCCCAAAACACAGAATTTCTTAGGTGCTTTTTGCTTAAGGTAGAAAAGAGTTATAGGAAAAACCACCAATAAAACTTTTCAGTGAGGGAAAATCCCTGGTAGATTGTTCCAACACAAATTGTCTGCAGTGCTCAGACTATGAACCAATATGTTATATTGAGGTGTTAATGTTACACATTTTTATTAATTTTATTAAAACTTGAAAATATTTATTGACACTTATTAATTTTTATTAATGCTATTAACACTACTTTTTTTTTCTCTACCACCTCACACTCACTGACCAAGTTGTGCCTGCAGACTGATCCTGTCACCCACTTTTTAATTATTCATCTCACATGGAAGTTCTTGCGGACCTGCAGGCCAAGTTTGGACAAAAATACTATTTTTTTGCATAAGACAAAGCTCTTCTGGACAGCAATTACCTGAAAGTAACTACTCTTGTTGGTTGTTACTCAGCATTTCAGTGTTTACAGAAGGTATGTTGGTTCCAATATTTCATTAATATGATTAAACTAAGCTCATTACAGAGCAAATGGAATTAATTCAAATTACAGAAAATTTATGATGATTCTTATACTTTATATATAAAATACATTTGCACCTCTTGGTTGAATAGAACAGTATTTTTAATACATTATGGGCTTGTGATTTATAGGTATTTAGGTGTATGTTGTCTTTTCAAATATGTAATGAAATTTAACCTAATTTAAATACAAATGCATATTTCTTTTCCAGAATATCCCCAAATTCTTTCTTTAATGAGTTTTATTTTTTTAAAGAAAGAAATATCTTTAATTACAGAATATTAATCAGAGGCAAAACACTATCAATAGTGTTTTTCTTTCAGCACAATGTGCTGCCAGTTACAAACACTGAAAATTGTTGCTGTAAGTGACAGTGAATAGTTTTTGTATTAATAATCTACAATTATATCTCTTAAAAGCAAGTAGTAATAAACAAGAAAAAATGAAACAACTTCTTTGAATCCTAATTCTGCACTATCATTAGGTGTTTTCTTGCATTTGCCCTTCTGAAGGGCAAATTCATTAGGATTTCATTGTAGTGTTGAATAAATAAAGCAAACAAAATATGCAAATTCAAACCATATTAGCACTGATCTTGAATTTAATCTCAGTGTAGCTGAATTTATTGTATTTAATATTATTAATTTCAGGATGTGCCACTGAGTACCAAACAAGTAATGGAGTTTAACATTTGGTGTGCTGGAGTGTGTCCAGGGAAGGGAACGGAGCAGGGAAAGGGGCTGGAGCACCAGCAGAGGCTGAGGGAGCTGGGAAAGGGGCTCAGCCTGGAGAAAAGGAGGCTCAGGGGGGACCCTGTGGCTCTGCACAACTCCCTGACAGGAGGGGACAGCCAGGGGGGTCGGCTCTGCTCCCAGGGAGCAGGAACAGGAGGAGAGGGAACGGCCTCAGGCTGGGCCAGGGGAGGCTCAGGTTGGACATCAGAGGAATTTCTCCATGGAAAGGGTGCTCAGCCTTGGCAGGCTGCCCAGGGAGGTGTTGGAGTGCCCATCCCTGGAGGTGTCCCAGGAAGGGCTGGAGGTGGCACTCAGAGCTCTGGGCTGGGGACACGGTGAGCATCAGCCACAGCTTGGACTTGATGATCCTGAAGGTCTTTTCCAATATTTAGAATTCTGTAGGCTCCAAAGTAAAATGTTTGACTTCAATGGGAAATTTTTCTTGGCTCAGGTACTGCTGCTGTGATTGGTGAAATAAATAACCTGTTACCCATAAAACTGCTCAGTGCCTGTAACCCCATACCTCCAGCAATGAGCAGCAAAATTCCAGTTACAACACCAGAGTCTTCCAGGAACATGGTTTCACCAGCCAGAACACTGCCATTTATTCCCTATAAACAGCTTTAAAGGGCATGAGGAGGGTTTGTGCCAAACTCCTTAGGGAAATTCTGGCTGCCAAGGACAGAGTTCAGAGGAAGCTCTAAAAACATTTCAGGATGTTTTATAGAACAGAGTGTGTGAAGCAGCAGAAGCCTGTGCCAAACACACTTTCTTAGGTTGCAATGCAAGATGTAACCAAATTTTTCTATTATTTTCTAAGTTTTCTATGGTAATAGAATATTACCATCAGTTAAAATCAGGAGGGGCAGTGTTCTTTATCTCTTCCAGGACCCATCCTCCCTCCAAGGGATATCTGCTGTTAATGGGCCATCGAGGCTCACTGCATGGCTGATACAATTACATCATCCCTTTGGGAGATGCTCCACCCAGGGGGAGGAGCCCAGCTTTCCTGCCTGGATAAAACATGAGAGTCAGAACACCAGAGCAGCCTCTGTGCACTGGATTCCCAGAGGAAAACTGGACCCATATCACCACCACTGGACCTTCAGAGGAAAACCACACCCTTCTACAGGATCATCTCTACTCCAACAGAACCACATCTGTCACTCCAGGAGGATTTGGCTGGACTGCTACCAACACCCTGACCAACAAGGTGCCAGTTTGCATTCTGACTCTGCCAGTGGTTGTTTGTGTTTTTTTTTTTTTTTTTTTTTTTTGTTTTGTTTTTTTTTTTTTTGTTTTTTTTGTTGTTTTTTTTTTTTTTTTTTTTTTTTTTTTTTTTTTTGTACTACTGCATTTCAATTTTAATTTTCCTAGTAAAGAACTGTTATTCTTATTCCCATATATTTTTCCTGAGAGCACCTTAATTTCAAAATTATAATAATTCAGAGGGAGGGGGTTTACATTCTCCATTCCATGGGAGGCTCCTGCCCTCCTTAGTAGACACTTGTCTTTCCAAACTAAGACATACAGAGCAGCTCCTGCCTGGCAGCACAGGAATCCTGCATGGGCCTTTTCCATGAGAGGCAGCTGGAAGATCTGGCCCTGTGACTGCTGAAGAAGCACAGATCTGCTCTCTCAAAAGGAAGAGAAGGCATCCTCTTGGGAGTGCAAGAGGAAGGTGATGAGCTCCAGGAGCAGCACTGGAGGGAAACCAATGGAACAAAGTAAAGGAAATATATATATATGTATATTTTCTGGTAAAGCGCTCCTGGAAAAGCGACTTCTGGCAAAGGAAATTTGATGAAACCAGATTCTGAGCTTTCTTGGGACACAGTTTCTCAGTTTTGGGTGTCAAGGCAAGGCAAAATTCTGTAGCAAGGGGCAGGTCTTGAGTGAATTTCACGGTCAAAGAGGTACTCC
This sequence comes from Sylvia atricapilla, assembly GCF_009819655.1. NCBI lineage: Eukaryota > Metazoa > Chordata > Aves > Passeriformes > Sylviidae > Sylvia > Sylvia atricapilla. Next base: position 6,532,904 of record NC_089148.1, read on the forward strand.
CAGCTCCAAGCAGTCTAAATAGGGAAGAGAGGAGTGGACAGATCTAAGAGGCAAAAAGGACAGGAAGATAAAATTAAGGATGAAATTACTTGCTTGGTGACAATAGAAAGAATAAAACCTTTCTCTTGTGTGCCATCTTTCAGACTTTCAAACTTCTCTTTTTGTGGTCATTTTCTCTGCTTGGCCACTACAGTCTCTTTCTCCAATGACTCCATTTTTTCCAAGAAAACTAAGTCAGAAGAAAAAGCATTTTAGGGAATATGAGCAGAGATGCCTGACAAGTTCAGGATGTAATTAATTTCACTGCAGTTTTGCCCTTTTTTAATGAATTTACCACTGTTAAAATACTTGGTTTGACCGAAGCACACATTTCCCGACTAAGCAGATTATTTAATACCTGGTAGTATAATAAAATAATAGCAATTACACCCAGAGTATATTCACAGGGTTTCTTCGGATCCTCCACTAATCACTTTGGAGGAAGCTGTGTCACTTATTCCTGACTCCCTCTAACAAAATGCTCAAAGGTTAGAGGGAGTTTCCATCCTCTTTGTTTCCCCTGAACTGTATTAGATAAGAACTTTTAATCAAAACTGGCATTTTTAGCCTGTAAGAAGTGATACCTAGGATGTCAGTACAATAATATCCGGTGGTGTATTTATGATGTAATACCATATTTCTGCTTTGTGGTTGCTGATTTGTATATTTTGAAAGAAATCTGAATATTCATTAGAAATCACCAAACACTTTTACCTCAGTTCTCCTTCAAAATTTTGCTACAGTGTGAGTCACTTCTTTTTGACCCTGTGAATATCTTCAACCTACTCAATATTTCCTGAATGTGAAGTATTAAAAACGTATTCAGAAAATGTTATATATTCAGTAAAAGTAATATGCAAAATCATGCACTGAGACATGAACAACATGAACATGTCATTCTTGGTTATCAAAATATTCAATTAAAAATTATTTGGGAAAATCCCGAGTAGCTGAATTGTTTCAGCACTGTATGATTACAATATTTGTATCCAGAATTGTTCTGGGAAGTTTGAAATTTCCAACTGCTGTACAGAATTAAAGGCATTTATTCCAAGCCTTAGCAAGCAATGAGCAACACATTCTCCATGAGAATGGAGCTGTTAAAATAAATATTTCAAGGTAATTAATTGATAATCTCTCTATTCTCCCAGATCCATGTTTTACTGTGGTTTTAACCTATTGATGTGCCCATGCTATCTGCAATTTCAGGGAGACAGGTTAGAGAGTGAAGCTGGAGGAACTCTTATGGAAAAGGAACTTCATTCACTTCAGAAAAAGAAGTTTGGTCACACTTGTGTTTTAAAAATACTCTTTTCCTAAAAAAATTAAAATATTTTCACAAAGAAATATTCCAAAGAAAATGGACATTGCATGTTAAAAAAACCAAATACCAAACAAGTCTCCATGTCTCATAGGAGCAGCTCTAAAAATGGATAAGAGGGTAACTAAGGCCATTATCCCAATTATTTGAGATACTACAGCATATGTTGTAGTTCCAGTTAATTACAATCTAAAGAGTGCTGGAATACACTGCAGAATTATTATTTAATGCACTATATTTACTTTTAATTACTGTGTAGCTGCTTAGCCTCGAAATAGTAAAATATTTTAAGATCTTGCAGGGCTATTTGCTCTGATGCTTAAGTCTTTTCCATCATGATTTTTCATTTATCTTCCTAATTTTTTATGCACAAGAATATTTCACAGAGCATTTAAAGTTTGTGTTCACTTTTCTCCCTCCCAACATCTGGGGTTTTTGTAGTAAAATACTTATTTAGCCTGTGGAACCTAAGGCTCAGAGGGAGATTATGAACCAGCAAAAAACAGAGGTCAAAATGTGCAAGTTTTAATTCAGAATAAATTCACCAGTCGCTGGGACTATGATATTTTCTTCTCAAACACTTTTGTCCTTCCTTTTGTTTATTCAAGCAGCATCAAGGACTCTCAACGCCAACTGGCATTTCATATTTTTAACTTAATTCAGCTTTACTGCTTCTCCATCCATTGTTCCCTGACAGGGAAAATATACAACTTGCTGTTATAAATACTTTATGATGACCCTGTCTCCCGAACTCTTCATTCTAATCACAGTCTTGCCACATACCATCCGTGTCACTTTGGATATATCGAAAACCATAAAAGTAACCCCCCTCTCTCTGCTCTCTCTGAGTCATTTTTCAGAGGGCCATAAAAACAAAGCCAGGGTGAATTCAGGTGGAATTTCAGAGCACCAACAATTGCTTTTTTTCCCCCCCTAGTGAGGGAAGTGCAATGATGGCTTCAAATTTTCTGATTGAAAAATAGCAGTTTCCATGCCCACCTTGTAAAATTATTTAAGGCTACAATTTCACTGGCCTTTAGTTTTCTGCTCCCTTTTCCCCTCAGAAAAACAGAATAGACAAGAAAAGGAGACATTTTCCCACACAGGACTGAGGAAACTCACTGAGGATGTACAACTGTGAGGATGCTTTGTGGGAACAGTCATAGTTGGAGTCACTCCACTCCTTCTCTAAATAAAGCTCAAATATCCAAGAACAGCAGGAAGAAAGGATGAGTCAGCACAGTACTGGGGCTCAAGATGGAATCACAGTCCATGGAAGTGTTAAAAAAGCATGTGGATGTGACACTTGGGGACGTGGGATAGTGGTGGACTTGGCAGTGCTGGGAATTATTTGCCTTGATGATTTTACAGGGCTTTTTCAACCTTAATGATTTCTTGACTAAAGGACCTCTTGATACCAAAGCAGAGGTTCAGTCATCAGGTGAAAAAGGAAATGAAAATTACCCCCCCTGGAAAAAGATTTTCCCAGCTATATCCATTGGTCAACAGGTTAAACTCCCATAAGTGCTACTGGTGAATGGTCCTTTGAAATAATTTATGAAGGAGAAATTATGGAGGGTTTTTTTAAAATTGAATATATTATGTTTGTTATTTATCTCTTGGTTTCAAACACTGTGTGGAGCTCTGGAAGGAATTCAGAATCTTGAGGAGGGGGACAAAAGTGAAAAAAGGATTAGAACTCTGAATTTCAAGAGAGCAGACTTTGTTTCCAAACGGGATAAGGCCTTGGAAGGAAGAAGGGCCCAAGAAAGCTGGTTGATATTCCAGGGTCAGTTCCTGCAGGCTCAGGAGTGCTCCATCCCTGCAAAATGAGGAGCTCAAATGCATGGATGAGGTTGGAAACCAGGATAGGTAACTTCAGCCACCCTTAACAGTCATCCTTATGAATCCTCCTCCTCCTTGAGGCAAAGAATTTCCTTGCCTGGCTCTTTTAACCTGGGGTACAGACCAGTCACTGCACATCAGTCACTCCAATCATCTCAGTCAGATTAATCTGTGCAGAGAAAATAAATATTCATTATTCTTTTGCAAGCTACTGTTAAATTGTCATTTATCTTGTAATCTTGTGTCCTCAGCTTGGTTACAGGGTGTGTTTTAGAGTTTGGATCTTATTCTGCTGTAAAATTTCCCTAATTCTCTCTTGAGCAGCGAAAAAAAAAATTACAAAATACAATGAAAACAAACCAAATGCAAACATACCTTTATCAATTAAAACTAGAGTCTTAAGAAAGGTTGAAAACAAGTTATGAAACTGAGGCTTTGTTTACTCTTACTAGAACTAATTGGTTTAAGGGATAATATTAGTATCCAAATGTATGGCAGAGATTTAACTTCCCTAAAGAAATGAGAAAGCACCAACCTTGAAGTCCAAGTACCAGGACTTGTTTCTCACTTCCAAAATTTCTAGCCTGTCATCCCAATCCTCCTAAAAAAGCTCATGCCAGTGATTATTTTCTTATCAGAATAACAGTCCAACTTTTTCTTTTTTTTTTTTTTTTAACTAAGTACCTTCAGAATCAGCATGGTCATATTATGAGCAAAAAAATTAGATCTGGGTAATGATATTTTAGGACTAAGTTGTTTTTTAAGAACATCACCTGGGGAAGATTTTTCCAGTTAATGTTCAAGTAAACATTTGCATGCATTTAGCATCTCATTTGACTTTCTCAGTCATTTGCCTTTACAGTTAAAATATTTCCTTGGGCTATTTAGGTGCAATAATTTTGATTTATATTGTCACATCTCCAACAATATGGCTTTTGTCCACCTTTCCCTGGTGCGTCTTACTCTACTCTCTCTTGCTGAAGTAAAACTGTGACTCACTGGGTGAGTTCTGTCAAAACTTCCTCCCTGCAGGAGGGACACAAACAAGGACACAGAGTCCTGCTCTGGTGCTTGACCTTGGCTCAGGCCCCTGAGAAAATTGCTGAGCTGAGAGCCTGAGCTATGAAACCTGCAGAAAGAGGAGAGAGGTGAAATTGCAGTGAGAGGTCGCACAGTGAGGTGGGAATGGCAGTAGCTGAAGGATTCAAGAGGGAAATCACCAACATGAAGAGGGATTCAGTGGTTTTTGGGAAAAAAAAAAAAAAAAACAAAACAAACAGGCCAACCAGTAGAGACCAGGAGCTGCTGGATGCTCAGTTCAAGTTCTTGACGCTGTCCAGGATTTTGCTGGGGGATGGCAACACCAGGACATGGAGAGTAAAGAGCCTCAGAGTCCTTGGCCAGTCTTCTGTGTGTCAGACAATAAATGATGGGTTCATTCTGAAGCCCTGCAAGTCCTGCTGGCAGAGTTTCTGTTCCCTGCTAATTGTACCCAAACTGGTAACCCAGCAGAGAAGAAGGTTTTATGTAATCACCAGCTGAAATCTGAATCATGGAATCTCAGAATATCCAGAGTGGGATGGGGACCCAAGGATCATCCAGTCCAACCCCTGTCCTTTCAGAGACACCCCCATCCCACCCTGTGCATCCCTGGGAGTCCAAACCTCCTGCAGCTCTGGCAGCCTTGGGGCCGTGCCCATTCCCTGGGGAGCCTGGGCAGTGCCAGCACCCTCTGGGGAAGAACCTTTCCCTGAGATCCAGTTTAAACCTTCCCTGGCACAGCTCCAGCCATTCCTTGGGTCCTGTCCCTGTCACAGGGACAAGAGTTCAGATCTGTCCCTTGGAGGAGCTGTAAGAGAACCATTCATAAAGACAAAGACTGTCTGGGTTAGCGGCTAAATAACATTGAACTACTGTTCCTGGCAAAGATGCATATGTTGGATCAAGAATATGCTGACTGAATGTGCACAGTTGTGACCTTTCTCCTGTTTTTAGCTGCATTCCCAGTGAAAATAAGAATTTTTTTCCTTCAAACGAAACCATGTTGAGAACACAGCAATTAGTTTGCCCCAATGGAGAAACCAGGAGATGGGGTTTTTCAGCCTTTAACAGGAATAGGTTCTGCAGTCCTACAACTTTTTCACCAGATAGTTCCTGAATAGAATTGCCAGGTAGAGATAAGTGCTGAGCAGGTCCTGCCCTCAGCTGAGCTGATCAGGCAGGGGGTAGGAGACTACTGAGTAGGGCATGGGAAACTGCTGAATGTGGAAAAGAGTGGGACAAGGTAACAAAA